>NW_025048826.1:0-40000 GCF_016746365.2 Drosophila yakuba | reverse complement strand
TTTTTGAATTGAAATAAGTAATATAAATATTATAGATTTCCATTTTATATAAATTTCCGTTTTTTATTAAATCTATTTTAAATCGATTACGGCCATTTTTATATAGCATTCGTATTCGTAAATTCCATTAATGTTTTATACCATTATATATATATATATTTCCATAATATTGTATTTATATTATACATATTTCATTCTAAAATATTATTTTGTTTCCAACATACATAAGTATTGTATCCACACATGTACAATTTTTGTTTAACCAATATAAATATTGAGTTAAATCATTTGCATTTTGATGATAAATTTAAAATTTATCTTTTTCCATATAACTCTCTGGTAATATATAACATAAAACCGAGCGCATATGATATTCATATATAAAATTTGGTAATTTTTCCAATATCAATATATTTATTATACCGGGGTAACGATATAATATTTCCTTTTATGGCGTGGTAATAAATTATTAGTTTATTATCTTCATTATTATTAATAAATAATAATGCCTGCCGTCAAAAATTAACGATAATATATGGAAACGATTTGTTATTCTATGTATAATAGAAACTTGACTTTTGTTTCAACGATATTATCTAAGGGCGTATATTCTTATTAACCGCGGAGCCAAGTCCCAAATGTTCATAAGAACCTGAGAAACAAATTTGTACGGAAAATAATATACTATATTTGTAAGTAACCAATATAATGAGATAGGTCGGCAACCAGTGCCTTCCTACCTAATAGTAGTTTTGAAACCCGCTGTCATTAAAAATTAACGATGTTATATGGAAACGATTTGTTATTCTATTAATAATAGAATACTTGACTGTTGTTTCAACGATAACATCTAAGGGCGTATATTTTTATTAACCGCGTAGCCAAGTTCCCAAATGTTCATTAGAACCTGAGAAACAAATTTGTACGGAAAATAATATACTTTATTTGTAAGTAACCAATATAATATATAAAGCGGGAGGTCAGCAACCACTGCTTACCTATAGTAGTTTTTGAACCCGCTGTCCTCAAAACGGGTATTTTCAATTCTGTTTGGTATCCAACATACAGGATATTCTCTTATATATCAAGAGAATACAGTAATATTATATTAATATTTCCTTTATTCATATATAATTAAATATATTTTTCCATTATTCATACGATAAATATTCATTTCCATATGATTAATATTTAATTTCCATATAATATTGTCGAAATCATATAAATATATAAGTTTCGAACAATACGAGAGGTCGGCAACCACTGCCTACCTATAGTAGTTTTTGAACCCTCTGTCGGTACCAGCCTTGTTTACACTACTATAACCTTTCACGTATATGGGCTATTCCTATAATTCTAAGAGAATATAGGAATATTTTATCATTTTTTCATTTATACATACGATAAATATTCATTTCCATATGATTAATATTTAATTTCCATATAATATTGTCGAAATCATATAAATATATAAGTTTCGAACAATACGAGAGGTCGGCAACCACTGCCTACCTATAGTAGTTTTTGAACCCTCTGTCGGTACCAGCCTTGTTTACACTACTATAACCTTTCACGTATATGGTCTATTCCTATAATTCTAAGAGAATATAGGAATATTTGATCATTTTTTCATTTATACATACGATAAATATTCATTTCCATATGATTAATATTTAATTTCCATATAATATTGTCGAAATCATATAAATATATAAGTTTCGAACAATACGAGAGGTCGGCAACCACTGCCTACCTATAGTAGTTTTTGAACCCTCTGTCGGTACCAGCCTTGTTTACACTACTATAACCTTTCACGTATATGGGCTATTCCTATAATTCTAAGAGAATATAGGAATATTTGATCATTTTTTCATTTATACATACGATAAATATTCATTTCCATATGATTAATATTTAATTTCCATATAATATTGTCGAAATCATATAAATATATAAGTTTCGAACAATACGAGAGGTCGGCAACCACTGCCTACCTATAGTAGTTTTTGAACCCTCTGTCGGTACCAGCCTTGTTTACACTACTATAACCTTTCACGTATATGGGCTATTCCTATAATTCTAAGAGAATATAGGAATATTTTATCATTTTTTCATTTATACATACGATAAATATTCATTTCCATATGATTAATATTTAATTTCCATATAATATTGTCGAAATCATATAAATATATAAGTTTCGAACAATACGAGAGGTCGGCAACCACTGCCTACCTATAGTAGTTTTTGAACCCTCTGTCGGTACCAGCCTTGTTTACACTACTATAACCTTTCACGTATATGGTCTATTCCTATAATTCTAAGAGAATATAGGAATATTTGATCATTTTTTCATTTATACATACGATAAATATTCATTTCCATATGATTAATATTTAATTTCCATATAATATTGTCGAAATCATATAAATACAGAAGTTTCGAACAATACGAGAGGTCGGCAACCACTGCCTACCTATAGTAGTTTTTGAACCCTCTGTCGGTACCAGCCTTGCTTACACTACTATAACCTTTCACGTATATGGGTTATTCCTATAATTCTAAGAGAATATAGGAATATTTGATCATTTTTTCATTTATACATACGATAAATATTTATTTCCATATGATTAATATTTAATTTCCATATAATATTGTCGAAATCATATAAATACATAAATTTCGAACAATACGAGAGGCAACCACTGCCTACCCTATGGTCGGCAACCACTGCCTACCTATAGTAATATGGTATAGTATAGTAGTACTATAACCTTTCACATGTATGGGTTTTTTTTATATCATACTAATAGAAAATAGAAATATTCCATCATTTTTTCCTTTATATGTATATATAATTATATTAATTTATATATACTTATATATTTTTTCCTGTATTCATATAATATATATATTTTTTTAAATATGTATATTATTTAATTTAATATACCATTATATTGTCTGTATTCATATGATAAATATTTATTATTTTCATATGTTTTATATTTAATATACCTATAGTATTGGGTTTTTTTCTAATACTATAAGAATATACGAATATTTCATATATTCCTTTAGTCATAATAAAGTTATAATTTCTATTATAAGAGAAGGACACCACCACTTTCATTAGCGTCACTAAATTGATGACAAGCTATTTGGCAACCTGATAGAATTTTGTAAAGTCTTTATTTCTATCATTAGTAGATAGTAGATAGATGGGGACAATTTCATTAGCGTCACTAAATCGATGACGAGCCATTTGGCAACCTGATAGAATTTTGTAAAGTCTTTATTTCTATCATTAGTAGATAGTAGATAGATGGGGACAATTTCATTAGCGTCACTAAATCGATGACGAGCCATTTGGCAACCTGATAGAATTTTGTAAAGTCTTTATTTCTATCATTAGTAGATAGTAGATAGATGGGGACAATTTCATTAGCGTCACTAAATCGATGACGAGCCATTTGGCAACCTGATAGAATTTTGTAAAGTCTTTATTTCTATCATTAGTAGATAGTAGATAGATGGGGACAATTTCATTAGCGTCACTAAATCGATGACGAGCCATTTGGCAACCTGATAGAATTTTGTAAAGTCTTTATTTCTATCATTAGTAGATAGTAGATAGATGGGGACAATTTCATTAGCGTCACTAAATCGATGACGAGCCATTTGGCAACCTGATAGAATTTTGTAAAGTCTTTATTTCTATCATTAGTAGATAGTAGATAGATGGGGACAATTTCATTAGCGTCACTAAATCGATGACAAGCTATTTGGCAACCAGATAGAATTTTTTAGTCTTTCTTTCTATCATATGATATATAATATTATATATCGCGCGTCCAGTCGGTCGGTCGGTCAGTCAGTCGTCAGTCGCGTCCAGTCGGGGTGGTCGGCTCTCGAGGGCACTGGCGCTTGCGCGCTAACCCTCAAAAACCAACAAACAAGTACCACACGAGTACTCAATGGTCTTATTTATTTCGAATCATCAAGCAAAGGATAAGCTTCAGTGGATCGCAGTATGGCAGCTGCTCAACCACTTACAACACCTTGCCTGTTACAAAAGTCGTTTACAATTGATTCTAGGCTTTGTCATTGTATTAAATAATGCTTTTATATGTAACTAGCGCGGCATCAGGTGATCGAAGATCCTCCCAATTTACTATGTTACAAATTACATTGGCATCACATCCATTGTCGTTTATAAAGTAAATTATAAACTTTAAATGGTTTAGAAGCCATACAATGCAAATTGCCCCTTATTTATCATTGCAGTCCAGCACGGATACGACCTTAGAGGCGTTCAGGCATAATCCAACGGACGTAGCGTCATACCACTGTTCGCTCGAACAAGTATTGTGCCATTGGTCCGTACCTGCGGTTCCTCTCGTACTACGCAGGAATGCTGTCGCAACAACGTTTTGTCATTAGTAGGGTAAAACTAACCTGTCTCACGACGGTCTAAACCCAGCTCACGTTCCCTTGCATGGGTGAACAATCCAACGCTTGGTGAATTTTGCTTCACAATGATAGGAAGAGCCGACATCGAAGGATCAAAAAGCGACGTCGCTATGAACGCTTGGCCGCCACAAGCCAGTTATCCCTATGGTAACTTTTCTGACACCTCTTGTTAAAAACTCTTTAAACCAAAAGGATCGATAGGCCGAGCTTTTGCTGTCCCTGTGTGTACTGAACACCGAGATCAAGTCAGCATTTGCCCTTTTGCTCTATGTGTGGTTTCTGTCCGCACTGAGCTGGCCTTGGGACACCTCCGTTATTATTTGAGAGATGTACCGCCCCAGTCAAACTCCCTACCTGGCAATGTCCTTGAATTGGATCATACCTGAGTAATTGGAGTTATACCAAATTTTCAAATCAAAAATACATAAATGCATCGTTTTATTAAAGAATTTGTTTGCGATTATATAACAAACTCGTGATACTTTGATCAAGAAGCTTGCATCAAAACCCAATACCATAAGATATAATAAATATATCCGTATAATGGCTAGGAAATGATACACGTTCCATTTAATCAAGTAAGTAAGGAAACAATAAGAGTAGTGGTATTTCATTGACGATACCAAACCGAGGTCTAATATCTCCCACTTATTCTACACCTCTTATGTCTCCTTACACTGCCAGATTAGAGTCAAGCTCAAAAGGGTCTTCTTTCCCCGCTAATTATTCCAAGCCCGTTCCCTTGGCTGTGGTTTCGCTAGATAGTAGATAGGGACAGTAGGAATCTCGTTAATCCATTCATGCGCGTCACTAATTAGATGACGAGGCATTTGGCTACCTTAAGAGAGTCATAGTTACTCCCGCCGTTGACCCGCGCTTACTTGAATTTCTTCACTTTGACATTCAGAGCACTGGGCAGAAATCACATTGTGTCAACACCCGCTAGGGCCATCACAATGCTTTGTTTTAATTAGACAGTCGGATTCCCCAAGTCCGTGCCAGTTCTGAATTGATTGTTAATTGATAATCGTTATAATTAATAAGAACTAATTGGTTTAACCCAAATAGTATTCTTAAAAATTTTAGCAAGAAAGTTCCACAATTGGCTACGTAACTAAACTATCCGGGGAACAAGAAACTAACATAAATGCTAGAAACTCTATTTACCCAGAACGAGCACATAAACCATGTTATTGTTTCCCAATCAAGCCCGACTATCTCAATCTTCAGAGCCAATCCTTATCCCGAAGTTACGGATCTAATTTGCCGACTTCCCTTACCTACATTATTCTATCGACTAGAGACTCTTCACCTTGGAGACCAGCTGCGGATATTGGTACGGCCTGTTGAGAAGTTTGCGTGTCCCCACCATAAATTTTCAAGGTCCGAGGAGAAAATATCGACACAACAGTATATGTCATGCTCTTCTAGCCCATCTACCATATCTCTCTGCGAAAGACTTCCATGGTAGTACGGCTATAAAACAGAAAAGAAAACTCTTCCGATATCTCTCGACGGCTTCTTTATGGTCGTTCCTGTTGCCAGGATGAGCACGAGGCCCATATTTAATAACAAACGGATACTCAACAGGTTACGGAATTGGAACCGTATTCCCTTTCGTTCAAAATTATTCAAGTGTATTATAATTCGCTTTTTTATGTAGTTTGGCATTTTTGTTTTACTTGAAAATTTTCGGCTTTCGCCTTGAACTTAGGACCGACTAACTCGTGATCAACCACTGTTCACACGAAACCCTTCTCCACTTCAGTCCTCCAAGGTCTCATTCGATTATTTGCTACTACCACCAAGATCTGTACCAATGGCAGCTCCATGCAGGCTTACGCCAAACACTTCTACGCATACCATTGTACCTTCCTACTCACTAAAGTTTCAAAATTTATATCACAAGTAATATAAATCATCTACTTTAGCGGTAATGTATAGGTATACAACTTAAGCGCCATCCATTTTAAGGGCTGAGTCGCGATCGAACTCTCGCCGAGTGAAGACGTGCCTACGGACAACCGCGCAGCGTAAAGCCCACACGTACAACAACAACGACACCGTCACTGATAAGGCCGACCTTATCTTCGCCCACGCGCTGTGATTGGTCGCCGCGATCTGGTGATCGTAAAACGTGCGCCTGTTCGCACCTACACACGCGCAACCGCGTGTGCGTGTTCTAGTAAACAAATAAACTGCCAAAAGGGACAGCGAAAACAATTAGTGCAACGCAGTACAGGCTGCTCAAAAGGCAGTTTTGTCTGCACAAGTGCCCGTTCTCCCCTCTCCCCCCGCCACCAAGATGGACTGGCAATCCGCCCCCCGCCCCCCGAGATCTCCTAAGGCAGTCGCTCCGCCTAGGAAAAAGGCCAACGGAGCAGCGAAAAACGGAGGTAGGTCCAGCGACGACTCCAGCACGACCACCGAGCCGGGCGAAATCAAGCGTAAGACCGCCAGGAAGCCCAAAGATGCCAGCAAAGATGCACCCAGCACCAGCGCAGCAGCCCGGGCGAAGCTAATCCGGACGGAAAGGCTGAAGGGCAACGCTTTTGCCCTCCTCTCTGGAGACGACAGCGACGATGACAGCGTCGACGATACGCCCCAGGAGAAACGCCAACCCGCCCCGCCGAAAAATCAACCCGACCAGAAAAAGACCATTAAGCCGCCGCCCATATTCATCCCCGACGTCACCGACATAAAGGCGCTTATTGATTTAATCATCGAGGTTGCCGGTAAAGAGACTGAGTTCTCATATAAGGCCACAAGGGATAACAACATTCGGGTTCTGATGCCGGACAAGGCCACCTACTCCGCGCTCAAAACCCGCCTCGATGTCGACCAAAAACGGTACTTCACGTACCAGCCCAGGGACGAACGTGCCTATAAAATCGTGGTGAAGGGCCTGCACCACTCCACGTCGCTGAGCTACTTAAGGGAAGAATTAGGCGAAATGGGGCACACAGTGAGAGACGCCCGCAACGCCACCGGACACCTGAGCAAAACCCCGTTGCCTATATTTTTCATTAACCTCGAGCCAGCCGCTAACAACAAGGCAGCCTTTGACATCAAGAGGCTATGTAGGTCCGTCGTGACAGTGGAACCCCCACGGAAATTCAATGACATACCTCAGTGTTTTAGGTGCCAAGGCTATGGGCACAGCCAGAGGTATTGCCGATTGGATGCGCGCTGCGTCAAATGCGGGGAAGACCATATCTCCGCTGTGTGTGGTAAGAAGAAGGAAGAGCCGGCATGCTGCGCACACTGCCAGGGAGCTCACCCGGCTTCATATAGAGGATGCCCGGCCTACAAGAAGGCTAAGGCAAACATCGCTCCAAAGGCACCCCGCCCAGCCCAGTGGCACGGCCCTCGACAAACACAATCCCATCCGTTGTTCGACACCAACGTGACAAGTTATGCAGACATAGCCAAAGGGTATGAGCGGCCACTGCAACCGCACCAACAGCAGTTCACGCCAGAGTCCCCCAAGGAGGATCACCAAGCGGCAGTCTTCATGTTCAGAATGGAGAAACTGCTAGAGAAAATGATGGACAAGATGTTCACTCAACTGACGGCAATGGTTAGCGCCATCCTGTCCCAGGTCTGCAGCAAGTAGGCCTGCACATAGCCTTCTGGAATGCCAACGGCCTGGTCAGACACAGGCTCGAAGTGGAACACTTCATGCTAACAAATGCAATAGATATCATACTCATATCGGAGACGCACTTCACCGACAGGTCGTATATCCGTTTAAGGGGCTACGACTTCATTCACGCTAATCATCCTAGTGGAAGAGGTCACGGAGGAGCGGCCTTATTAATCAAAAAGGGCATCAGATACAACAGGGAAGCTACTGTGAAGGAGGACTGGGTGCAGTGCGCCAAGGTGGACGTAGCCAGCCCACTAGGCAAAGTCACCATTGCCTCAGCCTACATCCCCCCTAAAAGCAAGGTTACCGAGGGCCAATTTAACACGCTCCTGAGCGACATGGGGGAGAGGTTCATCCTCGCCGGAGACCTCAACGCCAAACACCGGTGGTGGGGCTGCCGAACTAATAACCCCAAAGGAAATGCCCTACTCAGGTGCGTTCACACTATGGGGATTGACTGCCACTCCACAGGCGAACCCACCTATTGGCCCACGGACCTAGAAAAGCATCCGGACATTCTCGACATAGCGCTGTCCAAGGGCATCGATCGAGCCAAGATAACTTGCCTCCCAAACGCCGACCTATTTTCGGACCACAGCGCGGTCGAGTTGTTCCTTAACCTACCGGTGCAGAAAAGGGCAGCTCGACCAAGAATGTTTAGGAAAAGCACCCACCTGGAGGCGTACAAGGAGTGGCTGGTCGAAGCAATAAACCCGAACGTGGACCTATCCTCGGCAGAGCAAGTCGACGCCAGCATCGACAAACTGACCAACGAAATGCACAGCGCGGCTGAGCACGCCACACCAAGGGCCACAGGCACACCTAGGCCCCCCCACAGGGATATACATCTGTGGTCGACGGAAGTCGCCGATATGGTAGCGGAGAAACGGAGACTCAGGAGGGTTTGGATGCACTCGCGTAACCCACGGGACAAGAGGGCCTTCAATAGAGCCACCAAACATCTCAAGGACAGACTCCTTGTCCTACGGAGAGCCGCACTCGACAGCTTTTTAAGCGAAGTAGAGCCAGGAGACCCACAGCACAACTTGTGGAGGGTGACCGGCAGCATCAGACGACCGACCAGGAGGGCAGCGGTCGTCAAGAAAGCCGATGGTACCTGGTGTCGAAGCGACCTTGATAAAGCAGAGGCGTTTGCCGGTCACCTGGAAGAGGCCTTCACCCCGATTTTAAGGTGCACTCCAGAAGAAATTAACGAAACCCTACATGAGGAGGTTCCGCCGGTACAAATCGACCACCACGACATGGATCCGGTGACGGTTGAGGAAGTAGAAGCGGAGATCCGTGGGCTAAAATCCAACAAGTCACCTGGAGCTGACGGCCTCGAGGCGGCCGCCATCAAGCACCTTCCCACTCCCTGCATACAACTACTGGCCAACGTCTACAACAGCTGCCTACAAATAGGCCACTTCCCAACACCATGGAAGAAGGCTGTGGTAATTTTAATCCTCAAGCCAGGCAAACCTGAAGCTAAGCTCGCCTCCTACCGTCCGATAAGCTTGCTGGCAATCCTCTCCAAAATATTCGAAAGAATATTATTGCGTAGAGTATTGCCAGAACTGGACGAGGCTGGTTTGATCCCGGATCACCAGTTTGGCTTCAGGCGCTCTCACTCCACCCCAGTTCAATGCCACCGGCTGGTCAGTAAAATTCTGGACGCCTTCGAAAGGAAAAGTTACTGCTGTGCCGTGCTGCTGGACATCAAGCAGGCGTTCGACAGGGTCTGGCACCCGGGACTTTTGTTGAAGATCCGCAGGCACCTCCCTCACCCGTACTACACCCTGCTACAATCCTACCTAGAGGGTAGGACATTCGTCGTGCGAAGTGGAGAAGCCTACTCGGGCACCAAAACCATTAACGCCGGAGTGCCACAGGGGAGCGTCTTAGGTCCGATCCTATATACCTTATTCTCGGCCGACCTCCCAGTCATCGAAGACGAGGGCCTCCTGGTGGCCACCTACGCGGACGACACCGCATTCCTGGCAACCGCCCGCTCACCCGATGAAGCTGCCGCTACACTACAACGACAGCTTAATACCATTGAGCCCTGGTTGCGCAAATGGTGCATCACGGTGAACGAGGAGAAATCGTCCCAAACCACCTTCGCCCTACGACGAGGAAACTGCCCCCCGGTCACCCTCAACGGAGTAGAAATCCCAAGCGATCCGCACCCGAAATACCTGGGAATGACGCTGGACCGGCGGCTTACCTGGAAGGCCCACATCGACCGCAAAAGAAAGCAAGCCGAGGCTAGACTAAGGCAATACCAGTGGCTACTAAGCAGACGGTCCAAGCTGAAGACCAGACATAAGACACTGGTCTACAGCTTCATAATAAAGCCAATCTGGACCTACGGATGCCAACTGTGGGGAACTGCCTGCGACTCCAACATCAGCAGCATTCAAAAATTTCAAAATAAAGCGCTACGGATGGCCTCGGGAGCCCATCCGTATCACACCAACAAGGCCATCCACGAGGCCCTGGGTATTCCCATGGTGAAGGACGAAATTGAGAAGGCATGCAGACGGCATAAGGACAAGTTGACCAACCACCCCAACACCCTGGCGACCAATCTGCTACGCGACAGCCAGCCACGCAGCAACAGAAGACTGCAAAAGACGCACCCCCTGGACAGGATTAACGAGATGACACCGGCTACTCCACCTCTAAACCCATCTGTACAACTCCCATGAAATTCTGCTGAAATGATGATGTGTTAACCTGATAGCTTTATATCCTGAAACTCTATGTATATCTACAACAATCCCACGATCTGTAACCCCTTCTCCTTGCCAACGTACGCGTCAAAACATTTAATAATTGTCCCTTGCCTGGACAGATTTTAAATATGACACAATAAAGACACCACAAATAATAATTTTAAGGGCTAGTTGCTTCGGCAGGTGAGTTGTTACACACTCCTTAGCGGATTTCGACTTCCATGATCACCGTCCTGCTGTTTTAAGCAACCAACGCCTTTCATGGTATCTGCATGAGTTGTTAATTTGGGCACCGTAACATTACGTTTGGTTCATCCCACAGCGCCAGTTCTGCTTACCAAAAGTGGCCCACTGGGCACATTATATCATAACCTTGAACTTCATATCAAGAAAGTTAAGGTTCTTACCCATTTAAAGTTTGAGAATAGGTTAAGATCGTTTCGACCCTAAGGCCTCTAATCATTCGCTTTACCAGATAAGATTATTTTATATAATATTAAAATGCACCAGCTATCCTGAGGGAAACTTCGGAAGGAACCAGCTACTAGATGGTTCGATTGGTCTTTCGCCCCTATACTCAATTCTGACAATCGATTTGCACGTCAGAACTGTTTCGGTCTTCCATCAGGGTTTCCCCTGACTTCAACCTGATCAAGTATAGTTCACCATCTTTCGGGTCACAGCATATATGCTCAAGGTACGTTCCAGTTAGAGGCATAAATAATATAAATATACATTATACATAACTATATAGAACGCCCCGGGATTGTGTTAATTAGCTATAAATAGTTAAAAAACTAATCCCATTAGTAGTCAAGTTAATTACGCTATTAGGTTTATATCCCAATAACTTGCACATATGTTAGACTCCTTGGTCCGTGTTTCAAGACGGGTCCCGAAGGTATCCTGAATCTTTCGCATTGTTAATCATACAAGTGCATATAATAAACATAAAAATCAATGATAATTATGCCATTATATAATTCCGAAAAATTAACGCACTGTAATCATATAAATCTATCAGCACTTTATCAAATTAATAACATTTATTCTGTTTTAAAATGCAAGCACTTTAATTTGAATAAACTATAAGTTATATTTTATGATAAATTTGGGATATGCTAATAGATTACAATGTCCTTATATGGAAAAAATGCACACTATCCTTATAATATTATTTAAATATTACAATTTTAATGATGAATTTTCCATAACGGATATTCAGGTTCATCGGGCTTAACCTCTAAGCAGTTTCACGTACTGTTTAACTCTCTATTCAGAGTTCTTTTCAACTTTCCCTCACGGTACTTGTTTACTATCGGTCTCATGGTTATATTTAGTTTTAGATGGAGTTTACCACCCACTTAGTGCTGCACTATCAAGCAACACGACTCTTTGGAAACATCATCTAGTAATCATTAACGTTATACGGGCCTGGCACCCTCTGTGGGTAAATGGCCTCATTTAAGAAGGACTTAAATCGTTAATTTCTCATACTAGAATATTGACGCTCCATACACTGCATCTCACATTTGCCATATAGACAAAGTGACTTAGTGCTGAACTGTTTTCTTTTCGCTCGCCGCTACTAAGAAAATCCTTGTTAGTTTCTTTTCCTCCCCTAATTAATATGCTTAAATTCAGGGGGTAGTCCCATATGAGTTGAGGTTGTATATAACTTTTTATTGCCATTAATTCTTAATATATAATGATAAAACATTTTAATAAATTCGTTGTAATATATCCATTATTTCTTGTAGCATAGTATTATCCATTAACGAACCAACGAAGAATAATAATATAACCAAGTTTTTTTCTATTTTCGAATCATTAATAAGAGACAATCCTAGATGAAAAATAATTCAATTTTTTATGCTAGACATTTCTCAGTATTATTTGATTGAAAAAGAAAATATTTCTCTTCGTTTTTCACATCCAAATGTGAGGATAATGTTTTTCATATATAGTTTTTAATATTATGAATAAAATTATTATTTTATCCAATAATATACCATATGCTTATAAAAATTTATAAACAACTTAATTAGCATAGTCTTACAACCCTCAACCATATGTAGTCCAAGCAGCACTATAAAATTAATTAAAGTACATAACAGCATGGACTGCGATATGCGTTCAAAATGTCGATGTTCATGTGTCCTGCAGTTCACACGATGACGCACAGTTTGCTGCGTTCTTCATCGACCCATGAGCCGAGTGATCCACCGCTTAGAGTTTTATAATTTATTTCTATATATTGTCAATAATTTTTTTATTGAAAGAAATTAAAAATACACCATTTTACTGGCATATATCAATTCCTTCAATAAATGTATTTTTATACCTAAAATAAATGCTGCGAAATGTCTTAGTTTCATATAAGCATTATGTATCATGTAATTATATTTTATTTGTAATTAACCAATATGGGCGATACATACTGCAATTTATATAAAACATTAACCTGATGGATGCCAGGTACAACATTGTATATTTTAGGTTGTTGCATTAGCCAATGTATGCTCATAACTTAGATGAACAATACATATTCGCAACGCGTGTATATTATGGTCCATATACACACAATTTTTTTGTTACCATTTTTATTTGATTTCGAATGTTCGAATTATTAGGAAATGCATTGTTTATTTTTATTTGAATGCCGTTTATTTAATTTAATGTTTTGAGCCAACACTACCCACAACATCAAATTTTAATAGAAATGTTAAAATGTGGTCACCAGTCACTTTTAACATACATATGTGGTAAATGTGGTCCCCAATCACATTACCTTTGTGGTTGCCAGCCACATTTATTTATTATATAAATATATCAGAATTTTGTTTGATTCCATTGAGAAATCTATCAATTGAATATTATTGTGTTAGATAATATTCATATATAAACGCATTTGCAAATAATCATAATAAATCATGTGCATTTCTAAAGTAAATCTCATCATTCATATATCATATGCTTTTGTAATTTGGTATTTTGGTAAATTCAATTTATTTGTATTATAACAAATGTTTATTAACGGTAAGGATATTATACAATAATGATCCTTCCGCAGGTTCACCTACGGAAACCTTGTTACGACTTTTACTTCCTCTAAATAATCAAGTTCGGTCAACTTTTGCGAAACAACCGTAACACGCAAGGCGTCACAGTGATCACGTCCGGAGACCTCACTAAATAATTCAATCGGTAGTAGCGACGGGCGGTGTGTACAAAGGGCAGGGACGTAATCAATGCGAGTTAATGACTCACACTTACTGGGAATTCCAAGTTCATGTGAACAGTTTCAGTTCACAATCCCAAGCATGAAAGTGGTTCAGCGGTTTACCCGGACCTCTCGGTCTAGGAAATACACGTTGATACTTTCATTGTAGCGCGCGTGCAGCCCAGGACATCTAAGGGCATCACAGACCTGTTATTGCTCAATCTCATTATTGCTAGACGCAATTTGTCCATTTAAGAAGCTAGTGTCCTTATAATGGGACAAACCAACAGGTACGGCTCCACTTACATAAACACATTCAAACACAATAAACATTTTACTGCCACCATGAATGAAGGCTATATAAGCTTCAGCACCATAATCCTGAAGATATCTATTTAATATATTTGAGTCTCGTTCGTTATCGGAATTAACCAGACAAATCACTCCACGAACTAAGAACGGCCATGCACCACCACCCATAGATTCGAGAAAGAGCTATCAATCTGTCTTACACACTTATGTTCGGACCTGGTAAGTTTTCCCGTGTTGAGTCAAATTAAGCCGCAGGCTCCACTCCTGGTGGTGCCCTTCCGTCAATTCCTTTAAGTTTCAGCTTTGCAACCATACTTCCCCCGGAGCCCAAAAGCTTTGGTTTCCCGGGAAGCGACTGAGAGAGCCATAAAAGTAGCTACACCCAATTGCTAGCTGGCATCGTTTATGGTTAGAACTAGGGCGGTATCTGATCGCCTTCGAACCTCTAACTTTCGTTCTTGATTAATGAAAACATCTTTGGCAAATGCTTTCGCTTAAGTTAGTCTTACGACGGTCCAAGAATTTCACCTCTCGCGTCGTAATACTAATGCCCCCAAACTGCTTCTATTAATCATTACCTCTTGATCTGAAAACCAATGAAAGCAGAACAGAGGTCTTATTTCATTATCCCATGCACAGAATATTCAGGCATTTGAAGCCTGCTTTAAGCACTCTAATTTGTTCAAAGTAATAGTACCGGCCCACAATAACACTCGTTTAAGAGCACTAATGCAGGTTTTTAAATAGGAGGAACATATGAAAAAATACAAGTATTTAATCACATGTAAGAACTCCACCGGTAATACGCTTACATACATAAAGGTATAGTACTAACCACAATTGTAAGTTGTACTACCCGTATGAAGCACAAGTTCAACTACGAACGTTTTAACCGCAACAACTTTAATATACGCTATTGGAGCTGGAATTACCGCGGCTGCTGGCACCAGACTTGCCCTCCAATTGGTCCTTGTTAAAGGATTTAAAGTGTACTCATTCCAATTACAGGGCCTCGGATATGAGTCCTGTATTGTTATTTTTCGTCACTACCTCCCCGAGCTGGGAGTGGGTAATTTACGCGCCTGCTGCCTTCCTTAGATGTGGTAGCCGTTTCTCAGGCTCCCTCTCCGGAATCGAACCCTGATTCCCCGTTACCCGTTGCAACCATGGTAGTCCTAGATACTACCATCAAAAGTTGATAGGGCAGACATTTGAAAGATCTGTCGTCGGTACAAGACCATACGATCTGCATGTTATCTAGAGTTCAACCAATAAAACGATCTTGCGATCGCTTGGTTTTAGCCTAATAAAAGCACATGTCCCATAAGGTTCATGTTTTAATTGCATGTATTAGCTCTAGAATTACCACAGTTATCCAAGTAACTGTTAACGATCTAAGGAACCATAACTGATATAATGAGCCTTTTGCGGTTTCACTTTTAATTCGTGTGTACTTAGACATGCATGGCTTAATCTTTGAGACAAGCATATAACTACTGGCAGGATCAACCAGAATAATGTTTCTTTCTTCATATTTCATTCATATTTTTTGAATTGAAATAAGTAATATAAATATTATAGATTTCCATTTTATATAAATTTCCGTTTTTTATTAAATCTATTTTAAATCGATTACGGCCATTTTTATATAGCATTCGTATTCGTAAATTCCATTAATGTTTTATAACCATTATATATATATATGTCGAATCGCGATCACTTTCGTGTTCTGCATCGCTTTCCACCGCGTCAGCGTAACGTTTTCTGGCCGCGCGTTTAATTCGGGAGCGAGGCATGTCTAACTTCTTCGGCGATCAAAAACTTAATGTGAAGAACAAATGTTGCAATAATGCGTAGAACCCGAGTCTACACGCAATACCAACACACTTTGGAGACTTACTTCACTCCACATACATTAATACCAACACACATACTGGCAATTTTGTCTATTCCTTGCTCGTCCCGTTATTAGCGGGAATATATCTCTCTCCCTCTCGCTCACGCCCGCGACCAGACTACGTTCGGCAGAAACAGTTATTTGCCACGCTGTTGCGAAGTAGAAAATGCGTGTTCTAAGAACATGCAAAACGAAAGAGGCGAACACAAAGTAGCAGAAAACGGTCGTTATATTTGAAATTAAAAGTAAATCTGCGACACGGCCTTCCTGACCTCACACACGTCCTCGTGGGTTAATAATTCATAACGCATTTTCCTTTCTCAATTCATTTACATCATTATTATTTTCTGTTAATTCTTTAAGCAACTTAACACATTTCTTCCAAGTTTCATTTCTTAGTTTTATCATTTAATTTTAAGCCATGAGATCCGGATTACCACCAACTTTTATTCAGAACATACCATATTCATAGTGCTTCTCTGAGAGCGTTTACATTCTTAGTTCATTACATTACTTTCTTCCACTAGCGCACGGTTCATCAAACCGGCCAGTCTATACTCTTATTAGCCTAGAGCACAGCTTACAACTCGACAAACCGGCCAACATACATGGCACACGGTTGACGCAGTCTATAGGCCAGCCAAATAACCAGCACCAACAATCGTTTCCGGGATTCGAACTAATCTGCAATCAAATGGCGAACCACATTAACTCGGGCACCCATCTGAAGAGAAAGTCGTCTCCCGAATCGATCCGAAGGTTTACAAAATCTTAATCAATTTCAAGGTCCCAGCCCTCACTGGCTTGATCCTCATCACAGCCCTCACTGGCTTGATCCTCATCACAGCCCTCACTGGCTTGATTCACAGCGTCTTTTTCTGCGCCTTCATCTTCAAATTCTGTGGTAATCCCCTTCTCAGGCATACTTCGCAAAAATTCGTGAGAATATTTATAAGTTCTATTATTGTTTAATGCTTTGAGCTTATATCTATCTCCTGGTAGTACCTCGGACACCAAAAATGGGCCTCTAAACTTAGGATCTAGTTTGGTCTGGTGCCGCTCTTCATTTTTGAGTAGGACATGGTCACCAACCTTGTGTCTCACAACAGTAGCTTTATTCTTGTCAAATCTTTCTTTATCAATTTTGGCATTTTTTTCCATGTTACGTTTTGCTATTTCTCTAACTTTTTCCACATCGACAGTATTTTCATTATTTATGATAGGTGTTAGACCAAACGGCCTTGCTTCTTTGCCAATGAGTATTTCTAACGGGCTAACTTTGGTCACTCTATTGGGCGTGCTATTAAGAGCCAGTTGAATTTCACATAAAGAATCCTGCCAAGATCCCTGGCCAGTTTCAACCGCAGTTAGCATGGATTTGAGAGTACTCATAACTCGTTCTACTTGGCCATTGGCACGACTAGCACCTGTGGCGATTAAGTGCAACTCTATTTTCTGAGCAGAGCAGAAATCACGAAACCCTGAACTAGCAAAACTACGTCCTTGATCAGCGATCAATCGAGAAGGGACACCAAATAACGATATTAAAGACCTTACTGCCTTAATGCAACTTATAGTATCTAGCTTTATGGTATGGGATAAGAAGACGAATTTGGTAAATGCGTCTATTAGCACAATTATGTATTCCTTCTGATCATTTTTGCCGCTAAGTTTCCCGGTAATATCGACATGAACTGTATGCCATGGGATGTCAATCTTAGGAATGGGATGCAGTTCGGCTTGTATTTTGCCAGACGGGGGCTTTGACAACCTGCAAGTAATGCAATTGTCCACAAATTTGCGAACGTATTTGGACATTTTATCAAACCAATAAAACTCGTACATTTTCTCGAGAGTTTTCTCCCAACCAAGGTGCATGATTGACTCGTGGACATTGTTGACAGCAGACCACCTAAATGGCTTTGGGATTATAGGCAAACAACGAGACTTTCCGTTTCTTTGGATTTTCCTATACAGAGTCCCAGACCGTAGTTCGTAGCTTTTAGCCAAATCTCCGGGCAATTCATCATTACGTAATTTAGACACAATAAGAGCGGTTTCTTCGTCTCTTTGCTGTTCGGCCAACAACCAACCATCAGATATTTCTGTCAGATTGATATGCTTTTCCACTATACCTGCTGAATTCCTAACACTTTCTGGAACTGGATTCCGGGACAGAAAGTCAACATGGGCCATACGCTGTCCAGGTCTATACTCTATATCAAAATCAAAACATTGCATGTACGACCACCACCTATGAACCCTGGGAGTTAACTCTATCTTTGTACGAGAGGCCTTAAGCGAATTGCAGTCGGTGAACACAACAAAATAACGGCCATGCAAGTAATGACGGAAGTGTTTTATGGAGTTGTATACGGCAAGAGTCTCCAGTTCGTATGAATGGTAACGCGATTCTGCTGATGACGTCATCTTGCTAAAATATTCGATAACTCGAGGCTTCTTTTCAATTCGGTGCAACAAAATAGCGCCATAGCCATCGGCACTAGCATCCGTGTGAAGCTCGATATCAAATTGTGGGTCAAATATAGTGAGAACAGGTTCATTAGTTAAAATAGATATTACTTGTTGCCGGATTTGCTCATGCTCCAATTCCCACACAAATGGTTTGCTCTTTGAAGTTAAAGCGTAAAGAGGTTTGAGCAGTTGTGAAAACTTTGGTACAAATTGGCGAAAATACGAGGCGAGTCCGATAAATTGTCTCAACTGAGTGATGGACCGCGGAAGTGGCAGATTAACAAGGGCTTGAATTTTTCTAGGGTTTGGTCGAATCTCACCTTCTCTAACTTCAAAACCCAAATACTCTACACAAGACTTAAGAAACGAGCATTTTTCAATATTAAAAGAAAATCCTGCTTGAGTGAGTGTTTGCAATACTACTCGTAGCCTATCAAGCGCCTCTTCCTTTGTATGTGCAACTATCATTACGTCATCCATGTAGACAATTGCGTATGAGTGGGTAAGATCACCTAAGGCACGATTAATGGCTCTTTGGAACACAGCAGGGGCATTTTTGAGTCCGAATGGCATAGTTAAATATTCGAATTGGCCTTCTGGGGTAACGAACGCCGTCCGCTCAATTGAATTCGGGTGAATTGGGATCTGGTGAAACCCGCTTGCCATGTCTATACAACTGAAAAACCTGGCACCACTCAGCCTAGCGATCTGATCTGAAATAAGCGGCAATGGATATTTCTCCGAGACTGTATTTGCATTAAGCTCCCTATAATCCACACAGAGGCGGTTTGTACCATTTTTCTTTCGAACAAGCAACATAGGGCTCGCAAAGGGGGAATAACTAGGTCTTATAATGTTTGATTCTAACAGCTGTTGAATTAGATGCCGAACTTTTGCCTTTTCGTCTACACTCAACCTATACGGGCGTCTTTGAACCGTCTTATTTTGGTCGATCAAGCGAATTTCTAGCTGTCCTGTAGACACACGGCTTTGTGGAATTCCACTAATAAATGAACCCGAATATTCTTGCAAAATTGATAACAATTGGTCTCTATCAGATCCATGCACGTCGGTGTCAACAGTAGCCAAATCAGGATTGCATTCAGAAACTTCAATGGGTAATATAGATTTTTCGTTAAACATAGTAAGGGCCTTTGATGTAATTGTCACGCCGATTCCCTGGCTCAGAATATCTCGACCAATCAGAGCGTCATACTTGATGTAATCATTTAACACTACATGAAACAATATTTCAAATGAACGTTCACTAATCATAACATTTGCCAGTATCTGTAAAGTGCTACAAACAGTATTACTACCAATACCCTTTAAAATGACTACGCTGCTTATTCTAGTTCCGGATAGTCTCTGCGAGGCGGCTTCTTTGATGAGTGAGCATTCAGCTCCGGAATCGAAGCAGAATTGGAACGACTCACCAGATTGCGATACAGTTCCAACGGGCTCAAGGACAGTACAGATGTTGACTTCTTTTACGATATGGGTTTTGTTAGATGACGAACGCTCCTGACGATCAGGACACACAGTAGAAACGTGTCCATCTTTTCCGCACTTGTAGCAGGTCACAGAAGACCGATCTCTTCCTCCCATGTAACCAGGGCGTTGTTGGCCGGGTTGCTGGGTATAATCTGCCACTGGTTTTGAGCGACACTCCGCCTTTTTGTGGCCGGTTTTTCCGCAATTATGACACTTGATGTGAGAATAGAGCTTAGCTCGTTTTCCTGGCGGCGCTGATGTATTGTTGGAATGCTGGCTCGGTCTAGCATCAAACGAATAAGCTTTAAGTTCTTGTTGTAATTCGTTCCGAGTGTCGATATTGGTGGTAAAAACTAAACGCCTCAAACGCCTGTCAATTCCAGCTGCATGTGCCAGCGCAACGGAGACTGCAATTTGTTCCACACTCAGCGACTTCCACCTGGCCATAAGCGAAGTAACCATTCGGCTTCCGTATAATGACAGGCACTCTCCTTCCGTAGGGCATCCTTGTAGCAGATTCATAACCGCTGCAGCTAATGTCTCTGTTCCCGCAAAATGTTGCAAAAATAATTCTCGGAACTGAGTCCATGTTATGCCAGGGAAGCACGTCTGAGATAGCCAATGGGACGCGCTCCCTTCCAGCGACTTGCTGAGGGTCATCACAAGAGCGCTGCCGTCCAGTTGATTTTCGGAAAATATATAATCCACCGTTGAGCACCAGGATTGAGCGTCTGAGCCTGAGCGTTCGGGATTAAACTTTGGCAATACGACAGCATTTGAGTTTTTTGGGTCTCTTTGTGAGTTTTGCACTTGTTTTAACAGTTCAGAAAAATGGCGACTTTGCGACTCCAAAATTGTCAGTAAATTATTTTCACTATTGGAAGTAGGAGTAGGCGATCCCACTTCTGATGTCGAATCGCGATCACTTTCGTGTTCTGCATCGCTTTCCACCGCGTCAGCGTAACGTTTTCTGGCCGCGCGTTTAATTCGGGAGCGAGGCATGTCTAACTTCTTCGGCGATCAAAAACTTAATGTGAAGAACAAATGTTGCAATAATGCGTAGAACCCGAGTCTACACGCAATACCAACACACTTTGGAGACTTACTTCACTCCACATACATTAATACCAACACACATACTGGCAATTTTGTCTATTCCTTGCTCGTCCCGTTATTAGCGGGAATATATCTCTCTCCCTCTCGCTCACGCCCGCGACCAGACTACGTTCGGCAGAAACAGTTATTTGCCACGCTGTTGCGAAGTAGAAAATGCGTGTTCTAAGAACATGCAAAACGAAAGAGGCGAACACAAAGTAGCAGAAAACGGTCGTTATATTTGAAATTAAAAGTAAATCTGCGACATATATATTTCCATAATATTGTATTTATATTATACATATTTCATTCTAAAATATTATTTTGTTTCCAACATACATAAGTATTGTATCCACACATGTACAATTTTTGTTTAACCAATATAAATATTGAGTTAAATCATTTGCATTTTGATGATAAATTTAAAATTTATCTTTTTCCATATAACTCTCTGGTAATATATAACATAAAACCGAGCGCATATGATATTCATATATAAAATTTGGTAATTTTTCCAATATCAATATATTTATTATACCGGGGTAACGATATAATATTTCCTTTTATGGCGTGGTAATAAATTATTAGTTTATTATCTTCATTATTATTAATAAATAATAATGCCTGCCGTCAAAAATTAACGATAATATATGGAAACGATTTGTTATTCTATGTATAATAGAAACTTGACTTTTGTTTCAACGATATTATCTAAGGGCGTATATTCTTATTAACCGCGGAGCCAAGTCCCAAATGTTCATAAGAACCTGAGAAACAAATTTGTACGGAAAATAATATACTATATTTGTAAGTAACCAATATAATGAGATAGGTCGGCAACCAGTGCCTTCCTACCTAATAGTAGTTTTGAAACCCGCTGTCATTAAAAATTAACGATGTTATATGGAAACGATTTGTTATTCTATTAATAATAGAATACTTGACTGTTGTTTCAACGATAACATCTAAGGGCGTATATTTTTATTAACCGCGTAGCCAAGTTCCCAAATGTTCATTAGAACCTGAGAAACAAATTTGTACGGAAAATAATATACTTTATTTGTAAGTAACCAATATAATATATAAAGCGGGAGGTCAGCAACCACTGCTTACCTATAGTAGTTTTTGAACCCGCTGTCCTCAAAACGGGTATTTTCAATTCTGTTTGGTATCCAACATACAGGATATTCTCTTATATATCAAGAGAATACAGTAATATTATATTAATATTTCCTTTATTCATATATAATTAAATATATTTTTCCATTATTCATACGATAAATATTCATTTCCATATGATTAATATTTAATTTCCATATAATATTGTCGAAATCATATAAATATATAAGTTTCGAACAATACGAGAGGTCGGCAACCACTGCCTACCTATAGTAGTTTTTGAACCCTCTGTCGGTACCAGCCTTGTTTACACTACTATAACCTTTCACGTATATGGGCTATTCCTATAATTCTAAGAGAATATAGGAATATTTTATCATTTTTTCATTTATACATACGATAAATATTCATTTCCATATGATTAATATTTAATTTCCATATAATATTGTCGAAATCATATAAATATATAAGTTTCGAACAATACGAGAGGTCGGCAACCACTGCCTACCTATAGTAGTTTTTGAACCCTCTGTCGGTACCAGCCTTGTTTACACTACTATAACCTTTCACGTATATGGTCTATTCCTATAATTCTAAGAGAATATAGGAATATTTGATCATTTTTTCATTTATACATACGATAAATATTCATTTCCATATGATTAATATTTAATTTCCATATAATATTGTCGAAATCATATAAATATATAAGTTTCGAACAATACGAGAGGTCGGCAACCACTGCCTACCTATAGTAGTTTTTGAACCCTCTGTCGGTACCAGCCTTGTTTACACTACTATAACCTTTCACGTATATGGGCTATTCCTATAATTCTAAGAGAATATAGGAATATTTGATCATTTTTTCATTTATACATACGATAAATATTCATTTCCATATGATTAATATTTAATTTCCATATAATATTGTCGAAATCATATAAATATATAAGTTTCGAACAATACGAGAGGTCGGCAACCACTGCCTACCTATAGTAGTTTTTGAACCCTCTGTCGGTACCAGCCTTGTTTACACTACTATAACCTTTCACGTATATGGGCTATTCCTATAATTCTAAGAGAATATAGGAATATTTTATCATTTTTTCATTTATACATACGATAAATATTCATTTCCATATGATTAATATTTAATTTCCATATAATATTGTCGAAATCATATAAATATATAAGTTTCGAACAATACGAGAGGTCGGCAACCACTGCCTACCTATAGTAGTTTTTGAACCCTCTGTCGGTACCAGCCTTGTTTACACTACTATAACCTTTCACGTATATGGTCTATTCCTATAATTCTAAGAGAATATAGGAATATTTGATCATTTTTTCATTTATACATACGATAAATATTCATTTCCATATGATTAATATTTAATTTCCATATAATATTGTCGAAATCATATAAATACAGAAGTTTCGAACAATACGAGAGGTCGGCAACCACTGCCTACCTATAGTAGTTTTTGAACCCTCTGTCGGTACCAGCCTTGCTTACACTACTATAACCTTTCACGTATATGGGTTATTCCTATAATTCTAAGAGAATATAGGAATATTTGATCATTTTTTCATTTATACATACGATAAATATTTATTTCCATATGATTAATATTTAATTTCCATATAATATTGTCGAAATCATATAAATACATAAATTTCGAACAATACGAGAGGCAACCACTGCCTACCCTATGGTCGGCAACCACTGCCTACCTATAGTAATATGGTATAGTATAGTAGTACTATAACCTTTCACATGTATGGGTTTTTTTTATATCATACTAATAGAAAATAGAAATATTCCATCATTTTTTCCTTTATATGTATATATAATTATATTAATTTATATATACTTATATATTTTTTCCTGTATTCATATAATATATATATTTTTTTAAATATGTATATTATTTAATTTAATATACCATTATATTGTCTGTATTCATATGATAAATATTTATTATTTTCATATGTTTTATATTTAATATACCTATAGTATTGGGTTTTTTTTCTAATACTATAAGAATATACGAATATTTCATATATTCCTTTAGTCATAATAAAGTTATAATTTCTATTATAAGAGAAGGACACCACCACTTTCATTAGCGTCACTAAATTGATGACAAGCTATTTGGCAACCTGATAGAATTTTGTAAAGTCTTTATTTCTATCATTAGTAGATAGTAGATAGATGGGGACAATTTCATTAGCGTCACTAAATCGATGACGAGCCATTTGGCAACCTGATAGAATTTTGTAAAGTCTTTATTTCTATCATTAGTAGATAGTAGATAGATGGGGACAATTTCATTAGCGTCACTAAATCGATGACGAGCCATTTGGCAACCTGATAGAATTTTGTAAAGTCTTTATTTCTATCATTAGTAGATAGTAGATAGATGGGGACAATTTCATTAGCGTCACTAAATCGATGACGAGCCATTTGGCAACCTGATAGAATTTTGTAAAGTCTTTATTTCTATCATTAGTAGATAGTAGATAGATGGGGACAATTTCATTAGCGTCACTAAATCGATGACGAGCCATTTGGCAACCTGATAGAATTTTGTAAAGTCTTTATTTCTATCATTAGTAGATAGTAGATAGATGGGGACAATTTCATTAGCGTCACTAAATCGATGACGAGCCATTTGGCAACCTGATAGAATTTTGTAAAGTCTTTATTTCTATCATTAGTAGATAGTAGATAGATGGGGACAATTTCATTAGCGTCACTAAATCGATGACAAGCTATTTGGCAACCAGATAGAATTTTTTAGTCTTTCTTTCTATCATATGATATATAATATTATATATCGCGCGTCCAGTCGGTCGGTCGGTCAGTCAGTCGTCAGTCGCGTCCAGTCGGGGTGGTCGGCTCTCGAGGGCACTGGCGCTTGCGCGCTAACCCTCAAAAACCAACAAACAAGTACCACACGAGTACTCAATGGTCTTATTTATTTCGAATCATCAAGCAAAGGATAAGCTTCAGTGGATCGCAGTATGGCAGCTGCTCAACCACTTACAACACCTTGCCTGTTACAAAAGTCGTTTACAATTGATTCTAGGCTTTGTCATTGTATTAAATAATGCTTTTATATGTAACTAGCGCGGCATCAGGTGATCGAAGATCCTCCCAATTTACTATGTTACAAATTACATTGGCATCACATCCATTGTCGTTTATAAAGTAAATTATAAACTTTAAATGGTTTAGAAGCCATACAATGCAAATTGCCCCTTATTTATCATTGCAGTCCAGCACGGATACGACCTTAGAGGCGTTCAGGCATAATCCAACGGACGTAGCGTCATACCACTGTTCGCTCGAACAAGTATTGTGCCATTGGTCCGTACCTGCGGTTCCTCTCGTACTACGCAGGAATGCTGTCGCAACAACGTTTTGTCATTAGTAGGGTAAAACTAACCTGTCTCACGACGGTCTAAACCCAGCTCACGTTCCCTTGCATGGGTGAACAATCCAACGCTTGGTGAATTTTGCTTCACAATGATAGGAAGAGCCGACATCGAAGGATCAAAAAGCGACGTCGCTATGAACGCTTGGCCGCCACAAGCCAGTTATCCCTATGGTAACTTTTCTGACACCTCTTGTTAAAAACTCTTTAAACCAAAAGGATCGATAGGCCGAGCTTTTGCTGTCCCTGTGTGTACTGAACACCGAGATCAAGTCAGCATTTGCCCTTTTGCTCTATGTGTGGTTTCTGTCCGCACTGAGCTGGCCTTGGGACACCTCCGTTATTATTTGAGAGATGTACCGCCCCAGTCAAACTCCCTACCTGGCAATGTCCTTGAATTGGATCATACCTGAGTAATTGGAGTTATACCAAATTTTCAAATCAAAAATACATAAATGCATCGTTTTATTAAAGAATTTGTTTGCGATTATATAACAAACTCGTGATACTTTGATCAAGAAGCTTGCATCAAAACCCAATACCATAAGATATAATAAATATATCCGTATAATGGCTAGGAAATGATACACGTTCCATTTAATCAAGTAAGTAAGGAAACAATAAGAGTAGTGGTATTTCATTGACGATACCAAACCGAGGTCTAATATCTCCCACTTATTCTACACCTCTTATGTCTCCTTACACTGCCAGATTAGAGTCAAGCTCAAAAGGGTCTTCTTTCCCCGCTAATTATTCCAAGCCCGTTCCCTTGGCTGTGGTTTCGCTAGATAGTAGATAGGGACAGTAGGAATCTCGTTAATCCATTCATGCGCGTCACTAATTAGATGACGAGGCATTTGGCTACCTTAAGAGAGTCATAGTTACTCCCGCCGTTGACCCGCGCTTACTTGAATTTCTTCACTTTGACATTCAGAGCACTGGGCAGAAATCACATTGTGTCAACACCCGCTAGGGCCATCACAATGCTTTGTTTTAATTAGACAGTCGGATTCCCCAAGTCCGTGCCAGTTCTGAATTGATTGTTAATTGATAATCGTTATAATTAATAAGAACTAATTGGTTTAACCCAAATAGTATTCTTAAAAATTTTAGCAAGAAAGTTCCACAATTGGCTACGTAACTAAACTATCCGGGGAACAAGAAACTAACATAAATGCTAGAAACTCTATTTACCCAGAACGAGCACATAAACCATGTTATTGTTTCCCAATCAAGCCCGACTATCTCAATCTTCAGAGCCAATCCTTATCCCGAAGTTACGGATCTAATTTGCCGACTTCCCTTACCTACATTATTCTATCGACTAGAGACTCTTCACCTTGGAGACCAGCTGCGGATATTGGTACGGCCTGTTGAGAAGTTTGCGTGTCCCCACCATAAATTTTCAAGGTCCGAGGAGAAAATATCGACACAACAGTATATGTCATGCTCTTCTAGCCCATCTACCATATCTCTCTGCGAAAGACTTCCATGGTAGTACGGCTATAAAACAGAAAAGAAAACTCTTCCGATATCTCTCGACGGCTTCTTTATGGTCGTTCCTGTTGCCAGGATGAGCACGAGGCCCATATTTAATAACAAACGGATACTCAACAGGTTACGGAATTGGAACCGTATTCCCTTTCGTTCAAAATTATTCAAGTGTATTATAATTCGCTTTTTTATGTAGTTTGGCATTTTTGTTTTACTTGAAAATTTTCGGCTTTCGCCTTGAACTTAGGACCGACTAACTCGTGATCAACCACTGTTCACACGAAACCCTTCTCCACTTCAGTCCTCCAAGGTCTCATTCGATTATTTGCTACTACCACCAAGATCTGTACCAATGGCAGCTCCATGCAGGCTTACGCCAAACACTTCTACGCATACCATTGTACCTTCCTACTCACTAAAGTTTCAAAATTTATATCACAAGTAATATAAATCATCTACTTTAGCGGTAATGTATAGGTATACAACTTAAGCGCCATCCATTTTAAGGGCTAGTTGCTTCGGCAGGTGAGTTGTTACACACTCCTTAGCGGATTTCGACTTCCATGATCACCGTCCTGCTGTTTTAAGCAACCAACGCCTTTCATGGTATCTGCATGAGTTGTTAATTTGGGCACCGTAACATTACGTTTGGTTCATCCCACAGCGCCAGTTCTGCTTACCAAAAGTGGCCCACTGGGCACATTATATCATAACCTTGAACTTCATATCAAGAAAGTTAAGGTTCTTACCCATTTAAAGTTTGAGAATAGGTTAAGATCGTTTCGACCCTAAGGCCTCTAATCATTCGCTTTACCAGATAAGATTATTTTATATAATATTAAAATGCACCAGCTATCCTGAGGGAAACTTCGGAAGGAACCAGCTACTAGATGGTTCGATTGGTCTTTCGCCCCTATACTCAATTCTGACAATCGATTTGCACGTCAGAACTGTTTCGGTCTTCCATCAGGGTTTCCCCTGACTTCAACCTGATCAAGTATAGTTCACCATCTTTCGGGTCACAGCATATATGCTCAAGGTACGTTCCAGTTAGAGGCATAAATAATATAAATATACATTATACATAACTATATAGAACGCCCCGGGATTGTGTTAATTAGCTATAAATAGTTAAAAAACTAATCCCATTAGTAGTCAAGTTAATTACGCTATTAGGTTTATATCCCAATAACTTGCACATATGTTAGACTCCTTGGTCCGTGTTTCAAGACGGGTCCCGAAGGTATCCTGAATCTTTCGCATTGTTAATCATACAAGTGCATATAATAAACATAAAAATCAATGATAATTATGCCATTATATAATTCCGAAAAATTAACGCACTGTAATCATATAAATCTATCAGCACTTTATCAAATTAATAACATTTATTCTGTT
The DNA here is from genome assembly GCF_016746365.2 of Drosophila yakuba. NCBI lineage: Eukaryota > Metazoa > Arthropoda > Insecta > Diptera > Drosophilidae > Drosophila > Drosophila yakuba. Next base: position 11,196 of record NW_025048826.1, on the reverse strand, counting down.
TTAAAATGCAAGCACTTTAATTTGAATAAACTATAAGTTATATTTTATGATAAATTTGGGATATGCTAATAGATTACAATGTCCTTATATGGAAAAAATGCACACTATCCTTATAATATTATTTAAATATTACAATTTTAATGATGAATTTTCCATAACGGATATTCAGGTTCATCGGGCTTAACCTCTAAGCAGTTTCACGTACTGTTTAACTCTCTATTCAGAGTTCTTTTCAACTTTCCCTCACGGTACTTGTTTACTATCGGTCTCATGGTTATATTTAGTTTTAGATGGAGTTTACCACCCACTTAGTGCTGCACTATCAAGCAACACGACTCTTTGGAAACATCATCTAGTAATCATTAACGTTATACGGGCCTGGCACCCTCTGTGGGTAAATGGCCTCATTTAAGAAGGACTTAAATCGTTAATTTCTCATACTAGAATATTGACGCTCCATACACTGCATCTCACATTTGCCATATAGACAAAGTGACTTAGTGCTGAACTGTTTTCTTTTCGCTCGCCGCTACTAAGAAAATCCTTGTTAGTTTCTTTTCCTCCCCTAATTAATATGCTTAAATTCAGGGGGTAGTCCCATATGAGTTGAGGTTGTATATAACTTTTTATTGCCATTAATTCTTAATATATAATGATAAAACATTTTAATAAATTCGTTGTAATATATCCATTATTTCTTGTAGCATAGTATTATCCATTAACGAACCAACGAAGAATAATAATATAACCAAGTTTTTTTCTATTTTCGAATCATTAATAAGAGACAATCCTAGATGAAAAATAATTCAATTTTTTATGCTAGACATTTCTCAGTATTATTTGATTGAAAAAGAAAATATTTCTCTTCGTTTTTCACATCCAAATGTGAGGATAATGTTTTTCATATATAGTTTTTAATATTATGAATAAAATTATTATTTTATCCAATAATATACCATATGCTTATAAAAATTTATAAACAACTTAATTAGCATAGTCTTACAACCCTCAACCATATGTAGTCCAAGCAGCACTATAAAATTAATTAAAGTACATAACAGCATGGACTGCGATATGCGTTCAAAATGTCGATGTTCATGTGTCCTGCAGTTCACACGATGACGCACAGTTTGCTGCGTTCTTCATCGACCCATGAGCCGAGTGATCCACCGCTTAGAGTTTTATAATTTATTTCTATATATTGTCAATAATTTTTTTATTGAAAGAAATTAAAAATACACCATTTTACTGGCATATATCAATTCCTTCAATAAATGTATTTTTATACCTAAAATAAATGCTGCGAAATGTCTTAGTTTCATATAAGCATTATGTATCATGTAATTATATTTTATTTGTAATTAACCAATATGGGCGATACATACTGCAATTTATATAAAACATTAACCTGATGGATGCCAGGTACAACATTGTATATTTTAGGTTGTTGCATTAGCCAATGTATGCTCATAACTTAGATGAACAATACATATTCGCAACGCGTGTATATTATGGTCCATATACACACAATTTTTTTGTTACCATTTTTATTTGATTTCGAATGTTCGAATTATTAGGAAATGCATTGTTTATTTTTATTTGAATGCCGTTTATTTAATTTAATGTTTTGAGCCAACACTACCCACAACATCAAATTTTAATAGAAATGTTAAAATGTGGTCACCAGTCACTTTTAACATACATATGTGGTAAATGTGGTCCCCAATCACATTACCTTTGTGGTTGCCAGCCACATTTATTTATTATATAAATATATCAGAATTTTGTTTGATTCCATTGAGAAATCTATCAATTGAATATTATTGTGTTAGATAATATTCATATATAAACGCATTTGCAAATAATCATAATAAATCATGTGCATTTCTAAAGTAAATCTCATCATTCATATATCATATGCTTTTGTAATTTGGTATTTTGGTAAATTCAATTTATTTGTATTATAACAAATGTTTATTAACGGTAAGGATATTATACAATAATGATCCTTCCGCAGGTTCACCTACGGAAACCTTGTTACGACTTTTACTTCCTCTAAATAATCAAGTTCGGTCAACTTTTGCGAAACAACCGTAACACGCAAGGCGTCACAGTGATCACGTCCGGAGACCTCACTAAATAATTCAATCGGTAGTAGCGACGGGCGGTGTGTACAAAGGGCAGGGACGTAATCAATGCGAGTTAATGACTCACACTTACTGGGAATTCCAAGTTCATGTGAACAGTTTCAGTTCACAATCCCAAGCATGAAAGTGGTTCAGCGGTTTACCCGGACCTCTCGGTCTAGGAAATACACGTTGATACTTTCATTGTAGCGCGCGTGCAGCCCAGGACATCTAAGGGCATCACAGACCTGTTATTGCTCAATCTCATTATTGCTAGACGCAATTTGTCCATTTAAGAAGCTAGTGTCCTTATAATGGGACAAACCAACAGGTACGGCTCCACTTACATAAACACATTCAAACACAATAAACATTTTACTGCCACCATGAATGAAGGCTATATAAGCTTCAGCACCATAATCCTGAAGATATCTATTTAATATATTTGAGTCTCGTTCGTTATCGGAATTAACCAGACAAATCACTCCACGAACTAAGAACGGCCATGCACCACCACCCATAGATTCGAGAAAGAGCTATCAATCTGTCTTACACACTTATGTTCGGACCTGGTAAGTTTTCCCGTGTTGAGTCAAATTAAGCCGCAGGCTCCACTCCTGGTGGTGCCCTTCCGTCAATTCCTTTAAGTTTCAGCTTTGCAACCATACTTCCCCCGGAGCCCAAAAGCTTTGGTTTCCCGGGAAGCGACTGAGAGAGCCATAAAAGTAGCTACACCCAATTGCTAGCTGGCATCGTTTATGGTTAGAACTAGGGCGGTATCTGATCGCCTTCGAACCTCTAACTTTCGTTCTTGATTAATGAAAACATCTTTGGCAAATGCTTTCGCTTAAGTTAGTCTTACGACGGTCCAAGAATTTCACCTCTCGCGTCGTAATACTAATGCCCCCAAACTGCTTCTATTAATCATTACCTCTTGATCTGAAAACCAATGAAAGCAGAACAGAGGTCTTATTTCATTATCCCATGCACAGAATATTCAGGCATTTGAAGCCTGCTTTAAGCACTCTAATTTGTTCAAAGTAATAGTACCGGCCCACAATAACACTCGTTTAAGAGCACTAATGCAGGTTTTTAAATAGGAGGAACATATGAAAAAATACAAGTATTTAATCACATGTAAGAACTCCACCGGTAATACGCTTACATACATAAAGGTATAGTACTAACCACAATTGTAAGTTGTACTACCCGTATGAAGCACAAGTTCAACTACGAACGTTTTAACCGCAACAACTTTAATATACGCTATTGGAGCTGGAATTACCGCGGCTGCTGGCACCAGACTTGCCCTCCAATTGGTCCTTGTTAAAGGATTTAAAGTGTACTCATTCCAATTACAGGGCCTCGGATATGAGTCCTGTATTGTTATTTTTCGTCACTACCTCCCCGAGCTGGGAGTGGGTAATTTACGCGCCTGCTGCCTTCCTTAGATGTGGTAGCCGTTTCTCAGGCTCCCTCTCCGGAATCGAACCCTGATTCCCCGTTACCCGTTGCAACCATGGTAGTCCTAGATACTACCATCAAAAGTTGATAGGGCAGACATTTGAAAGATCTGTCGTCGGTACAAGACCATACGATCTGCATGTTATCTAGAGTTCAACCAATAAAACGATCTTGCGATCGCTTGGTTTTAGCCTAATAAAAGCACATGTCCCATAAGGTTCATGTTTTAATTGCATGTATTAGCTCTAGAATTACCACAGTTATCCAAGTAACTGTTAACGATCTAAGGAACCATAACTGATATAATGAGCCTTTTGCGGTTTCACTTTTAATTCGTGTGTACTTAGACATGCATGGCTTAATCTTTGAGACAAGCATATAACTACTGGCAGGATCAACCAGAATAATGTTTCTTTCTTCATATTTCATTCATATTTTTTGAATTGAAATAAGTAATATAAATATTATAGATTTCCATTTTATATAAATTTCCGTTTTTTATTAAATCTATTTTAAATCGATTACGGCCATTTTTATATAGCATTCGTATTCGTAAATTCCATTAATGTTTTATACCATTATATATATATATATTTCCATAATATTGTATTTATATTATACATATTTCATTCTAAAATATTATTTTGTTTCCAACATACATAAGTATTGTATCCACACATGTACAATTTTTGTTTAACCAATATAAATATTGAGTTAAATCATTTGCATTTTGATGATAAATTTAAAATTTATCTTTTTCCATATAACTCTCTGGTAATATATAACATAAAACCGAGCGCATATGATATTCATATATAAAATTTGGTAATTTTTCCAATATCAATATATTTATTATACCGGGGTAACGATATAATATTTCCTTTTATGGCGTGGTAATAAATTATTAGTTTATTATCTTCATTATTATTAATAAATAATAATGCCTGCCGTCAAAAATTAACGATAATATATGGAAACGATTTGTTATTCTATGTATAATAGAAACTTGACTTTTGTTTCAACGATATTATCTAAGGGCGTATATTCTTATTAACCGCGGAGCCAAGTCCCAAATGTTCATAAGAACCTGAGAAACAAATTTGTACGGAAAATAATATACTATATTTGTAAGTAACCAATATAATGAGATAGGTCGGCAACCAGTGCCTTCCTACCTAATAGTAGTTTTGAAACCCGCTGTCATTAAAAATTAACGATGTTATATGGAAACGATTTGTTATTCTATTAATAATAGAATACTTGACTGTTGTTTCAACGATAACATCTAAGGGCGTATATTTTTATTAACCGCGTAGCCAAGTTCCCAAATGTTCATTAGAACCTGAGAAACAAATTTGTACGGAAAATAATATACTTTATTTGTAAGTAACCAATATAATATATAAAGCGGGAGGTCAGCAACCACTGCTTACCTATAGTAGTTTTTGAACCCGCTGTCCTCAAAACGGGTATTTTCAATTCTGTTTGGTATCCAACATACAGGATATTCTCTTATATATCAAGAGAATACAGTAATATTATATTAATATTTCCTTTATTCATATATAATTAAATATATTTTTCCATTATTCATACGATAAATATTCATTTCCATATGATTAATATTTAATTTCCATATAATATTGTCGAAATCATATAAATATATAAGTTTCGAACAATACGAGAGGTCGGCAACCACTGCCTACCTATAGTAGTTTTTGAACCCTCTGTCGGTACCAGCCTTGTTTACACTACTATAACCTTTCACGTATATGGGCTATTCCTATAATTCTAAGAGAATATAGGAATATTTATCATTTTTTCATTTATACATACGATAAATATTCATTTCCATATGATTAATATTTAATTTCCATATAATATTGTCGAAATCATATAAATATATAAGTTTCGAACAATACGAGAGGTCGGCAACCACTGCCTACCTATAGTAGTTTTTGAACCCTCTGTCGGTACCAGCCTTGTTTACACTACTATAACCTTTCACGTATATGGCTATTCCTATAATTCTAAGAGAATATAGGAATATTTATCATTTTTTCATTTATACATACGATAAATATTCATTTCCATATGATTAATATTTAATTTCCATATAATATTGTCGAAATCATATAAATATATAAGTTTCGAACAATACGAGAGGTCGGCAACCACTGCCTACCTATAGTAGTTTTTGAACCCTCTGTCGGTACCAGCCTTGTTTACACTACTATAACCTTTCACGTATATGGGCTATTCCTATAATTCTAAGAGAATATAGGAATATTTTATCATTTTTTCATTTATACATACGATAAATATTCATTTCCATATGATTAATATTTAATTTCCATATAATATTGTCGAAATCATATAAATATATAAGTTTCGAACAATACGAGAGGTCGGCAACCACTGCCTACCTATAGTAGTTTTTGAACCCTCTGTCGGTACCAGCCTTGTTTACACTACTATAACCTTTCACGTATATGGGCTATTCCTATAATTCTAAGAGAATATAGGAATATTTATCATTTTTTCATTTATACATACGATAAATATTCATTTCCATATGATTAATATTTAATTTCCATATAATATTGTCGAAATCATATAAATATATAAGTTTCGAACAATACGAGAGGTCGGCAACCACTGCCTACCTATAGTAGTTTTTGAACCCTCTGTCGGTACCAGCCTTGTTTACACTACTATAACCTTTCACGTATATGGTCTATTCCTATAATTCTAAGAGAATATAGGAATATTTGATCATTTTTTCATTTATACATACGATAAATATTCATTTCCATATGATTAATATTTAATTTCCATATAATATTGTCGAAATCATATAAATACAGAAGTTTCGAACAATACGAGAGGTCGGCAACCACTGCCTACCTATAGTAGTTTTTGAACCCTCTGTCGGTACCAGCCTTGCTTACACTACTATAACCTTTCACGTATATGGGTTATTCCTATAATTCTAAGAGAATATAGGAATATTTGATCATTTTTTCATTTATACATACGATAAATATTTATTTCCATATGATTAATATTTAATTTCCATATAATATTGTCGAAATCATATAAATACATAAATTTCGAACAATACGAGAGGCAACCACTGCCTACCCTATGGTCGGCAACCACTGCCTACCTATAGTAATATGGTATAGTATAGTAGTACTATAACCTTTCACATGTATGGGTTTTTTTTATATCATACTAATAGAAAATAGAAATATTCCATCATTTTTTCCTTTATATGTATATATAATTATATTAATTTATATATACTTATATATTTTTTCCTGTATTCATATAATATATATATTTTTTTAAATATGTATATTATTTAATTTAATATACCATTATATTGTCTGTATTCATATGATAAATATTTATTATTTTCATATGTTTTATATTTAATATACCTATAGTATTGGGTTTTTTTTCTAATACTATAAGAATATACGAATATTTCATATATTCCTTTAGTCATAATAAAGTTATAATTTCTATTATAAGAGAAGGACACCACCACTTTCATTAGCGTCACTAAATTGATGACAAGCTATTTGGCAACCTGATAGAATTTTGTAAAGTCTTTATTTCTATCATTAGTAGATAGTAGATAGATGGGGACAATTTCATTAGCGTCACTAAATCGATGACGAGCCATTTGGCAACCTGATAGAATTTTGTAAAGTCTTTATTTCTATCATTAGTAGATAGTAGATAGATGGGGACAATTTCATTAGCGTCACTAAATCGATGACGAGCCATTTGGCAACCTGATAGAATTTTATAAAGTCTTTATTTCTATCATTAGTAGATAGTAGATAGATGGGGACAATTTCATTAGCGTCACTAAATCGATGACGAGCCATTTGGCAACCTGATAGAATTTTGTAAAGTCTTTATTTCTATCATTAGTAGATAGTAGATAGATGGGGACAATTTCATTAGCGTCACTAAATCGATGACGAGCCATTTGGCAACCTGATAGAATTTTGTAAAGTCTTTATTTCTATCATTAGTAGATAGTAGATAGATGGGGACAATTTCATTAGCGTCACTAAATCGATGACGAGCCATTTGGCAACCTGATAGAATTTTGTAAAGTCTTTATTTCTATCATTAGTAGATAGTAGATAGATGGGGACAATTTCATTAGCGTCACTAAATCGATGACGAGCCATTTGGCAACCTGATAGAATTTTGTAAAGTCTTTATTTCTATCATTAGTAGATAGTAGATAGATGGGGACAATTTCATTAGCGTCACTAAATCGATGACAAGCTATTTGGCAACCAGATAGAATTTTTTAGTCTTTCTTTCTATCATATGATATATAATATTATATATCGCGCGTCCAGTCGGTCGGTCGGTCAGTCAGTCGTCAGTCGCGTCCAGTCGGGGTGGTCGGCTCTCGAGGGCACTGGCGCTTGCGCGCTAACCCTCAAAAACCAACAAACAAGTACCACACGAGTACTCAATGGTCTTATTTATTTCGAATCATCAAGCAAAGGATAAGCTTCAGTGGATCGCAGTATGGCAGCTGCTCAACCACTTACAACACCTTGCCTGTTACAAAAGTCGTTTACAATTGATTCTAGGCTTTGTCATTGTATTAAATAATGCTTTTATATGTAACTAGCGCGGCATCAGGTGATCGAAGATCCTCCCAATTTACTATGTTACAAATTACATTGGCATCACATCCATTGTCGTTTATAAAGTAAATTATAAACTTTAAATGGTTTAGAAGCCATACAATGCAAATTGCCCCTTATTTATCATTGCAGTCCAGCACGGATACGACCTTAGAGGCGTTCAGGCATAATCCAACGGACGTAGCGTCATACCACTGTTCGCTCGAACAAGTATTGTGCCATTGGTCCGTACCTGCGGTTCCTCTCGTACTACGCAGGAATGCTGTCGCAACAACGTTTTGTCATTAGTAGGGTAAAACTAACCTGTCTCACGACGGTCTAAACCCAGCTCACGTTCCCTTGCATGGGTGAACAATCCAACGCTTGGTGAATTTTGCTTCACAATGATAGGAAGAGCCGACATCGAAGGATCAAAAAGCGACGTCGCTATGAACGCTTGGCCGCCACAAGCCAGTTATCCCTATGGTAACTTTTCTGACACCTCTTGTTAAAAACTCTTTAAACCAAAAGGATCGATAGGCCGAGCTTTTGCTGTCCCTGTGTGTACTGAACACCGAGATCAAGTCAGCATTTGCCCTTTTGCTCTATGTGTGGTTTCTGTCCGCACTGAGCTGGCCTTGGGACACCTCCGTTATTATTTGAGAGATGTACCGCCCCAGTCAAACTCCCTACCTGGCAATGTCCTTGAATTGGATCATACCTGAGTAATTGGAGTTATACCAAATTTTCAAATCAAAAATACATAAATGCATCGTTTTATTAAAGAATTTGTTTGCGATTATATAACAAACTCGTGATACTTTGATCAAGAAGCTTGCATCAAAACCCAATACCATAAGATATAATAAATATATCCGTATAATGGCTAGGAAATGATACACGTTCCATTTAATCAAGTAAGTAAGGAAACAATAAGAGTAGTGGTATTTCATTGACGATACCAAACCGAGGTCTAATATCTCCCACTTATTCTACACCTCTTATGTCTCCTTACACTGCCAGATTAGAGTCAAGCTCAAAAGGGTCTTCTTTCCCCGCTAATTATTCCAAGCCCGTTCCCTTGGCTGTGGTTTCGCTAGATAGTAGATAGGGACAGTAGGAATCTCGTTAATCCATTCATGCGCGTCACTAATTAGATGACGAGGCATTTGGCTATTTTTTTTTTTTTTTTTTTTTTGATCGCAAAGGTATGGAAATCTTCGAAAGATACTAGGGCTGCCGTTATTTGATCAGTTCCTAGCATGCACGATTCATTGCTCTATCCGAACCGAAGTTCCGCAACGCCTACGTACTAAAACCATCCTCATAGCCGTAAATAACCAATATGTGCGATGTTTATGCCTTTTTGATGTTGTGCCAAGGCAGCAGGCAGATGTATGTGAACCAAACGTTTTAAGCTACGTCCAATCACGAGAAAACCCGCTAAGGTACATGAACTGTCTAAAACAGCCAAGACTGCCTCTCATAACCTGGACGCTAATGATATGACTATCATATTTGCTGAGGAGACCCTTCGCAATCAATCGTTTTACGGATTGACCACTCCAAATCCCCCTCCAGTTTAGGGTGGCAGAATGAAACTCGATGTCACCTGCGGCTTCGAATCGGCGACGCAATTCAGTTCGTATGTCCGGTCTGTCGTATCTATTGATTTTGCGCTGATGCGCTTCGTCCATAGAATGTCCGTCTGTCACAACCTGCACGTCAATCACATCAATGTGATTTTGTCGGAGTACCACCAGGTCCGGTTTATTAAGGCCGGATTCGCACTGCAGACTTGGTTCGGCAATGACCACGCAGCCTCTCTCCTCAAGTCCCCGCTTGATTCGATTTACTACGCAGTTGTGTCTAGCTACTCGCCTCCCATGCGAACGATAGCATTTTTGCATAATGTGGTTTGTTGTTTCGGGAGCATCACATCCTGCACGACACTGCCTCTCCAATTCGTGCCTTCCCCTCGTAGTGCGAGACTTTGTGGGTAGGGCATTTATCCGCAGCCGAATACCGTCTAAATATTCCTTTCCTGTTAGTAAACGCGTGGGCTGACTAACCCACCCGTGTTGGGGACCATAGTGGCCCGCTTCACGGAGTCCGCCACCATCAACGGAGAGGTACAACCTGTTCGCCCAATACTTTTCTATTGCCGGACGCGATAACAATTCATTTTGTTCAGCTATCAATCTACCTCGGGCCCTTTGTTTTTCCGCTTCGATGAAGGAGCTGGCTTCCTCGGATTGTACGAGGTGGGGCCATTTTATGTTGCTCAATCGTCTAAGTCGTAACATTGGTGCTACCCATCTTAGTGATGGAATTCCGAGACCCCCACATTTTGGGGGGGCATGAACGAATGCTATCGGCACATCCGACGGAAGATTTAGCCATCTTCGCACATAGAAACGTATTAGCTTGTCAGTCTTTCGTAAGACGCCTATCGTCACACTCCCAAGGGATAACTTGTGATAGAGTTGTGGGATCAGGACAGTCCGAAGGGCGAACAACCTCTGTTGTGGCTTAAGTGGGCCTCTGACAATCTTTGTAGCTTTGGACCAATGTCCTCTGCCGGATTGCATCGAACCCTCCCACTTGCAGTGAAATGTATACCGAGATACTTCCACTCGTCAGTACGCTTCAGTGTTGGAATCTCTCTCGAGCCTACGCAGAAGCTCTGTGCCTCTAGCACAGTACACTTCTGTTTCGGCTGTCCCTTAATACCGACAGTAAAGCACTTATCAGCATTAAGTTTAAGGCCGACGGTGGATAAAAAGTCCACAGTCTTGTCCAACAAAGTTTGAAGTCCCATCCGAGTTTCCGCAAATAGTACCAAATCATCTGCAAATGCAGCAGCGTTTATCATGGCATTTCCGACCTTGGTACCAATCTCGCTAGGTAGGGCTCTAAGTAACCGGTCGATGACCAAG